>NC_047104.1:2251531-2293953 GCF_902500255.1 Thalassophryne amazonica
GTACTGCCAAATTCTCTGAAACGCCTTTGGAGACGGCTTATGGTAGAGAAATGAACATTCAATACACGAGCAACAGCTCTGGTTGACATTCCTGCTGTCAGCATGCCAATTGCACACTCCCTCAAATCTTGCGACATCTGTGGCATTGTGCTGTGTGATAAAACTGCACCTTTCAGAGTGGCCTTTTATTGTGGGCAGTCTAAGGCACACCTGTGCACTAATCATGGTGTCTAATCAGCATCTTGATATGGCACACCTGTGAGGTGGGATGGATTATCTCAGCAAAGGAGAAGTGCTCACTATCACAGATTTAGACTGGTTTGTGAACAATATTTGAGGGAAATGGTGATATTGTGTATGTGGAAAAAGTTTTAGATCTTTGAGTTCATCTCATACAAAATGGGAGCAAAACCAAAAGTGTTGCGTTTATATTTTTGTTGAGTGTATGATCTGGGTTCATAGATGTTGTTGTGTTTTTTTATGAAAATTCAGTAAGGTACGTCTTCTAGAATATATTCCATTTCTAAGGGAGAACTCTAGTAGTGTATACTAAAGTATATCTAAAAAAGGAAGAGTAGAATAAAGTAGAGCCACTTAAGGTGCCTGGACTTGAGAACTAGGGATGGTAAATCTATGTATGTATTATGTATGTTATGTATTATGTAAATCTGTGAGAAGCTCTGGTTGTTTCACTGTTATTTACAGTGGGCGGGGAATCACTGTGAGCCGCAATCACTTCATGTCGTTCGGGAGGAAACTGAAGTTTGTGCTTTTAACGTCCTGCTTATTGTCATGACATGGAATATTTGTTTTAGCAAGTTTTCAGGGTCTCATGCAGCAGTCTCTTAAAAATGTTCTGAAATGCATAAAAGTTACATTTTGATCATATAATGTTCATTTCCAATAGTCGTCATGTAGTTTCTCAGTGTTATTTTGATTGCAGCAAGTCTCTGGTGCGCAAGGGATTATGGGATATCTCAATGGGGCGAATTGTGGTACTTTAAAATGATATACTGTCATGAAACTGAAATAAAAAAAAACATGCCAATTTTGACCCCCTGTAAAGTTACTGTAACTTGTGTGTTTGTTTTTACGATGCCTGTAATCGGTGATCCACTTATATTGAGACGTTCTGAATATGTTGGTCTGTTTTCACTCCCATCCAGTAGATGGCAGTGTTCTCTGCATTTTGACAGAGGGAGTGAGGAGGAAGTGATGAGGGCGGGTCATTTGAATTTTCCCATAATGCCTTTTGGCACGTGTCTGTTTTTAAAGTCAAACATTAAGAATTCGTACGTTACTTTAAAACTAAACATATAGCTGATATTTTCACTCTGTAAAAATGACAGAGTTGCTGTTATTTTTGCTAAACTGTCTGGAATTAGTTGGTTTTAAATGAAACCATGAGTGAAAGGTGCTTTGTGCTTCATGACTTCCTGCCCACTCTGAGTATTGGCATGTTAAAAGTAAATTTTAGAGATATTGCGCAAATGCAAAAAAGCAGTCCTACATATTTGTTTAATATGCGCATTGAATGACATATCCTGATCAAAAATGACTCCAAGATTTCTCACAGTATTACTAGAGGTCAGGGTAATGCCATCCAGAGTAAAGATCTGGTTAGACACCATGTTTCTAAGATTTGTGGGGCCAAGTACAATAACTTCAGTTTTATCTGAGTTTAAAAGCAGGAAATTAGAGGTCATCCATGTCTTTATGTCTGTAAGACAATCCTGCAGTTTAGCTAATTGGTGTGTGTCCTCTGGCTTCATGGATAGATAAAGCTGGGTATCATCTGCGTAACAATGAAAATTTAAGCAATGCCGTCTAATAATACTGCCTAAGGGAAACATGTATAAAGTGAATAAAATTGGTCCTAGCACAGAACCTTGTGGAACTCCATAATTAACCTTAGTCTGTGAAGAAGATTCCCCATTTACATGAACAAATTGTAATCTATTAGATAAATATGATTCAAACCACCGCCGCGCAGTGCCTTTAATACCTATGGCATGCTCTAATCTCTGTAATAAAATTTTATGGTCAACAGTATCAAAAGCAGCACTGCTAATTAGCTAAGATAGCTGGGTCAAGTGATGGCTTTTTTTCTAATAGTTAAAATTTTATTAGCAAAGAAAGTCATGAAGTCATTACTAGTTAAAGTTAAAGGAATACTCGGCTCAATAGAGCTCTGACTCTTTGTCAGCCTGGCTACAGTGCTGAAAAGAAACCTGGGGTTCTTATTTTCTTCGATTAGTGATGAGTAGTAAGATGTCCTAGCTTTACGGAGGGCTTTTTTATAGAGCAACAGACTCTTTTTCCAGGCTAAGTGAAGATCTTCTAAATTAGTGAGACGCCATTTCCTCTCCAACTTACGGGTTATCTGCTTTAAGCTACGAGTTTGTGAGTTATACCACGGAGTCAGGCACTTCTGATTTAAAGCTCTCTTTTTCAGAGGAGCTACAGCATCCAAAGTTGTCTTCAATGAGGGTGTAAAACTATTGACGAGATACTCTATCTCACTTACAGAGTTTAGGTAGCTACTCTGCACTGTGTTGGTATATGGCATTAGAGAACATAAAGAAGGAATCATATCCTTAAACCTAGTTACAGCGCTTTCTGAAAGACTTCTAGTGTAATGAAACTTATTCCCCACTGCTGGGTAGTCCATCAGAGTAAATGTAAATGTTATTAAGAAATGATCAGACAGAAGGGAGTTTTCAGGGAATACTGTTAAGTCTTCAATTTCCATACCATAAGTCAGAACAAGATCTAAAATATGATTAAAGTGGTGGGTGGACTCATTTACATTTTGAGCAAAGCCAATCGAGTCTAATAATAGATTAAATGCAGTGTTGAGGCTGTCATTCTCAGCATCTGTGTGGATGTTAAAATTGCCCATTTACATTTTGAGCAAAGCCAATTGAGTCTAATAATAGATTAAATGCAGTGTTGAGGCTGTCATTCTCAGCATCTGTGTGGATGTTAAAATCGCCCACTATAATTATCTTATCTGAGCTAAGCACTAAGTCATACAAAAGGTCTGAAAATTCACAGAGAAACTCACAGTAACGACCAGGTGGACGATAGATAATAACAAATAAAACTGGTTTTTGGGACTTCCAATTTGGATGGACAAGACTAAGAGTCAAGCTTTCAAATGAATTAAAGCTCTGTCTGGGTTTTTGATTAATTAATAAGCTGGAATGGAAGATTGCTGCTAATCCTCCTCCTCGGCCCGTGCTACGAGCGTTGTGGCAGTTAGTGTGACTCGGGGGTGTTGACTCATTTAAACTAACATATTCATCCTGCTGTAACCAGGTTTCTGTAAGGCAGAATAAATTAATATGTTGATCAATTATTATATCATTTACTAACAGGGACTTAGAAGAGAGAGATCTAATGTTTAATAGACCACATTTAACTGTTTTAGTCTGTGGTGCAGTTGAAGGTGCTATATTTTTTCTTTTTGAATTTTTATACTTAAATAAATTTTTGCTGGTTATTGGTGGTCTGGGAGCAGGCACCGTCTCTACGGGGATGGGGTAATGAGGGGATGGCAGGGGGAGAGAAGCTGCAGAGAGGTGTGTAAGACTACAACTCTGCTTCCTGGTCCCAACCCTGGATAGTCACGGTTTGTAGGATTTAAGAAAATTGGCCAGATTTCTAGAAATGAGAGCTGCTCCATCCAAAGTGGGATGGATGCCGTCTCTCCTAACAAGACCAGGTTTTCCCCAGAAGCTTTGCCAATTATCTATGAAGCCCACCTCATTTTTTGGACACCACTCAGACAGCCAGCAATTCAAGGAGAACATGCGGCTAAACATGTCACTCCCGGTCCGATTGGGGAGGGGCCCAGAGAAAACTACAGAGTCCGACATTGTTTTTGCAAAGTTACACACTGATTCAATGCTAATTTTAGTGACCTCCGATTGGCGTAACCGGGTGTCATTACTGCCGACGTGATTTACAATCTTACCAAATTTACGCTTAGCCTTAGCCAGCAGTTTCAAATTTCCTTCAGTGTCACCTGCTCTGGCCCCCGGAAGACAATTGACTATGGTTGCTGGTGTCACTAACTTCACATTTCTCGCCAATAACCAGAGTTTGATCCTCGGTGGGTGTGTCGCCAAGTGGGGAAAAACGGTTAGAAATGTGAACGGGTTGGCGGTGTACACGGGGCTTCTGTTTAGGCTACGCTTCCTCCTCACAGTCACCCAGTTGGCCTGCTTTCCCGGCTGCTCGGGATCTGCTGGAAGGGAACTAACGGCGGCTAAGCTACCTTGGTCCGCACCGACTACAGGGGCCTGGCTAGCTGTAGAATTTTCCACGGTGCGGAACCAAGTCTCCAATACGCCCAGCCTGGTCTCCAAAGCTACGAATAAGCTACACTTATTACAAGTACCATTACTGCTAAAGGAGGCCAAGGAATAACTAAACATTTCACACCCAGAGCAGAAAAGTGCGGGAGAGACAGGAGAAGCCGCCATGCTAAACCGGCTAAGAGCTAGTAGGTGCGCTAAGCTAGCGGATTCCTAAAAACACGGAAAGTGAATAATGTGTAAATAATTTAGAGGTGATTCAGCAGAGGGAGTGCTTTAGTTAAGGCACGTAAAGATTACACTGTGAAACAAATCGTTATCTAGTTAACTAGATCAATCTAACTGCGCAGATTAAACAGCTAACAGATACAGAAAAACACCGCTGTGCTCCGGAACAGGAAGTGATACAATACTGCAGTGAGAGCCAACCACCAGTAGAGGCAGACATCCTCCAAAATAAACACATCAGTGAGGTGCAATACCTACGTCAACTGGGCAGCACAAAGACTTAGAACAGCATTTCTCAAAGGAAAAACAATCTGACAGACCAGCAAACTTCCCAAATATCCAAAAACAGCAAGACTCTACATAAGAGTTGAGTTAATAATAACAATATGCTACAATCTATTAGACTGTGGTGTCGTTTTTAAAAAGTTTGAAAAACACTTTTCAGTTGGAATATGACATTGATTTAAAATGTGATATTTTACCAATACACTCTCGGACCACAAGGGGTCTCTGACAATCCACCAGTGTTCCATGGACCACTGTTTGACAAAGAAGAAACACCTCGGCTCCAACAACAAAATGAAAATGACGTCATATTGCTGCTGTGCAGCGACAAATATATCAATGCTGGTGGAAGATCACTTAAAGAAGATATTCTGCTGTTTGATCGTGATGATTCAACTCTAAACTGCCCCCTTGTGGACACACTTTTTAATATTTCATGTATTTGTCCAGTTTTTCTTGTATTTTGTTGACCGCAGAAACAAACAAAACTTTGACCAGAAAACTTATGCAGCAGTTTTAGTCACTGCGGTCAGCAGAGAAGCTTGGCTGGTCTTCAGTCGATCCTTCAGAGCTGAGACACGAGCCACGGTGTGAAGCTCGGCTGGTCTTCAGCCGATCCTCCAGAGCTGAGACACGAGCCACGGTGTGAAGCTCGCCTGGTCTTCAGCCGATCCTCCAGAGCTGAGACACGAACCACGGTGTGAAGCTCGCCTGGTCTTCAGCCGATCCTCCAGAGCTGAGACAAGAGCCACGGTGTGAAGCTCGCCTGGTCTTCAGCCGATCCTCCAGAGCTGAGACAAGAGCCACGGTGTGAAGCTCGCCTGGTCTTCAGCCGATCCTCCAGAGCTGAGACACGAGCCACGGTGTGAAGCTCGCCTGGTCTTCAGCCGATCCTCCAGAGCTGAGACACGAGCCACGGTGTGAAGCTCGCCTGGTCTTCAGCCGATCCTCCAGAGCTGAGACACGAGCCACGGTGTGAAGCTCGCCTGGTCTTCAGCCGATCCTCCAGAGCTGATCGGCCTCATACAGGCCTCAGACTGCCGTCTGGCGAGGTGTGCAGCTGACGGCACACGGTGCTTCAGCTTCTCTGCTGTTGGTCACAGATGATGAATTTCTGGCGCCGTGGGCACCGGGACTCGTCTGGCTTAGGAGTGTCCTCTGAGACAAAACGGTAGACGCACTTCAACGACTGTTTCCTCATTTAGCTACTAAACTGACTCAGCCAATACGACAGGAGATGTTTGGCTTCTTGTTAGCATAGCGTTAACGATGGCTCCATCATAGCATTTAGCTTTACTGGCTAACTACCCAAACGGGTGTGATGTTACTCACCAGAAAAGTTGCTCAATAAATGGAATAACTGGTTGAAGTGAATCTGTCTGTACTGGCCGCTACGCTGTCTTAAAGTGGGCTGCAAACTAACGTATTGTCCAGAGAATAAGGATCTGATCATATTTTAGCTTAACATTAAAGTATTTTTCTTGCGGCAGGGGTGGTGGCCAAGTGGTTAATGCGCTTGGTTTCAGTTCAGAAGGTTCCGGGTTCAAATCCCACCCCTGCCACATTTCTCCATGTAATGTGGAGTTGCATCAGGAAGGGCATCCGGCGTAAAACTTGTGCCAATTCAACATGCAACATCCTTGGATTTGCTGTGGCGACCCCAAGTACAAACAAGGGAGCAGCCAAAGGGACTTACTATTAAAGTATTTTTCTCTGGTTATAATTCATTTAGTGAAGAAGTCAGTTTTGTTTTGTGTTTTGAACTAGTTTGGGACGTCCTGCGACTTGTGAAAAATCTTTCTTATTTTTGGTTTTTAGCTGTCCTTATGTTACTCACCACGAGCTGAGGGCTTCCTGTTTAAATACTCCTGACTTTGCCATACCGCTGTGTCCATCTGATGATGTCTTTTGTCCATGCTGCATCAAGTACCATCCAGTATGTTGTCCAACACACTTATTTGTCCTTCTTGCTGATTTCTGGACTGTAAAAGTCCTTGTGTTAAGTAAGCACAGGCTGTGGTGTCCCCAGGCCCTCCTCCATAAATCCACTCTTCACTGCTCCGTGTCACCAGTCTGTCCACATGACCGTGTCTTTGCATCGTGTAACATGGACCATATTGTCCGATGCACCTTTATTTGTCCATCTTCCTTTTTTGTGTGTTCAAAGGTCCATAGTAACAGCAAGTCTCTGGTGTGCACATGTGCTACACTGAGTTCTTGTCCTTTGTTAAATTCATTCCCTGGGAAACAAAAAGTGAGTCCACAAACAGAAAAAAAGTCCAATGTATAATGTGGAAAATATGGTGGTTAAGTCTGGAGCTCAGCGTCTCGTCTGCGTGTGAATCCACTTGTCTGAAATTTACTCTGAAAACGACAGTGAATCATATGACTGGACCTGTGAATCTGTGTCCACTCAGAGGACAAAGTCATGCTGTGTGCATGTGTCTCTTCAGCTCACAGGACTGTAATGTATTTTTGGACAAGCCCGTCCTGAGGAAGTTTCAGTAAGTATTGCCACAGGCCCCACTGCATGCTGGGAGCTGGTCGGAGGACCACTTGACTCTGCTGGGGCCTGGTGTGTGTGTGTGTGTGTGTGTGTGGAAGACGTGGTTAGATCTGCAGGAGGATGTGGACATGGTGTTTGACTGTGTCCTGCTGGTGGTGGGTCCTGGTGGTCCAGAGTGCTGTGTCTAATCTGCCTGGAACCGGTTTGAACTGTGCTTGCTGTGGGTTTGTGAGTGTTTTGGTATTTGACTCTTTCCTTTTTAGAAAAAGGTTTCTGTGACGTACTGATGGTTCCACACTTCTTTCTCACTGTAGTTTATTTTTATTTATTTTTTTAACCAATTAAGGAAGAAATTTTCAACTTACACCAGTGGAAATGAACCAGGCTCCAAATTTTTGTACTTAAGTATGAATTTCTTCACATTTCATAGTTTTTTTTTATTTATTTATTTTTTTTTTATTAAAAAACAAAACTCAAATACCAAAACAAATGAGCTGCTTTAATTTTCTGTTTTCTGTCTGATGAATAAAATGAATCAGAATCTTCTGTGTCGTTTCTTCATGCTGAATAGTTTTTTTTTTTTTTTTTCTAACTCCTCTGTGCTCTGTTTTAGCCCAGAGGATGACGCCTGAAGGTCATGTGACACCATTTTAACCAATCACAGCACAAATTTTTTTGAGGCTCTGACTGACTCCTGCTCCCCACCTCTCAGAGAGGGGGTGTGGCCAGGCATCAGAGGGGTGGAGCTCAGCAGTGGTGTCACCTGATTTGATTGATCGGAATGAAAACTTCCAGTCTCTTTGATCTTTGTGGAAGCACAGTCACTGATTTAAAAATGAATTGATCCCCAGTGACACCTGTCAGGGTGTAAGATGATAAAACTAACATTATCAGCATACAGAAATCAATAGTTACCTGTTTGTGGTGGGTGTCGGGTTCTGGTGTCGGCCGTGATGAGGTTCTGGTAGTGATGATGGTCTTGCACTTTGCAGAGGCACTTTCCTGCGGAGTCTGGCCATCACAGAGTGGGAGAAGAGAAGAAGAAGCGACCAGGAAGGCGTGTCCCGTCTGTCCACGTCTGACATCACCAGTCCTCGTCCACAGCCTGTGCAGGAGGGCGGGGACAGACTGGCCGAGGGCAGACCATCTCCTCGCGGTAAAACAGCCGTGCAGACATGAATGTGAACGTTGGTCAGAGGAGATTACTGTGCCAGCGAGCTGCCGTGTCCGTGTCAGAGCACTCCACTGCACACACGTCCTGCTAAGAATTGAACTAAGAACCTTCTCATTAGACACGTCTGAGATTGTTACCATTAAACACTGCCTGCTGTCCACCAACGTCGTGTGTGGTAATGTTTTTTTGTGTGCATCCAGGTTCAACATCCAGCAGCATCAGCGCCAATGGACAGTCAGACTCCCAGAATGACAAAGGTGAGACACCAGGTGAGGAACCAGGTGAGACACCAAGTGAGGGACCAGCTTTACCTTAACAAGGTGCTGTGTGACCTAAACATGAAGTCTAGAAGGATTTGGATTTTTTTCTGGGCTGTTTTGGTGGACATGCAAACCCAATCAAAGCTTGGGTTTGGAAGCGGCACCCTGGGTCCTACATGTGTCCCTGGGACAGCAGACCAGCACTTGACCCTCGTAAGGATCCTTAAGAGGTCGTGAGAGTTCAGCCTTTCTGTCTGCACACGTGATGTGGATTTGGAGGTTTGCGTATTTGTTACTACGGTACTTCCTGTCCTTATGTAGTCTGTAAGATGTGACCCTGGATGGTCATGACGAAGAGTGCGTCAGTTCCAAATAAAATGTCTTAATATACCAGGGGCCTTGTCCCAAGTCTCACCTGTAGCTCACAGAACAGTTGACTAAACGTCAAAGACACCAATGGATGCACAAAACTGCAGTAATTAAAATGGACCACGGTGCAAACATGTCCAGCAGTACCCTCATGAAATGTCCTCCTCTACATCAGTCTGTGTGTCCTGAACATCTCCATCAGTCTGTGTGTCCTGAACGTGTGCGTCCTCTACATCAGTCTGTGTGTCCTGAACGTGTGCGTCCTCTACATCAGTCTGTGTCCTGAACATGTCTCCTCTACATCAGTCTGTGTCCTGAACATGTCTCCTCTACATCAGTCTGTGTGTCCTGAACGTGTGCGTCCTCTACATCAGTCTGTGTCCTGAACATGTCTCCTCTACATCAGTCTGTGTGTCCTGAACGTGTGCGTCCTCTACATCAGTCTGTGTCCTGAACATGTCTCCTCTACATCAGTCTGTGTCCTGAACGTGTGCGTCCTCTACATCAGTCTGTGTCCTGAACATGTCTCCATCAGTCTGTGTCCTGAACGTGTGCGTCCTCTACATCAGTCTGTGTCCTGAACGTGTGCGTCCTCTACATCAGTCTGTGTCCTGAACGTGTGCGTCCTCTACATCAGTCTGCGTGTCCTGAACGTGTATGTCCTCTACATCAGTCTGCGTGTCCTGAACGTGTATGTCCTCTACATTAGTCTGCGCGTCCTGAACGTGTGCGTCCTCTACATCAGTCTGTGTGTCCTGAACGTGTGCGTCCTCTACATCAGACTGTGTCCTGAACGTGTGCGTCCTCTACATCAGTCTGTGTCCTGAACGTGTCTGTCCTCTACATCAGTCTGTGTGTCCTGAACGTGTCTGTCCTCTACATCAGTCTGTGTATCCTGAACGTGTGCGTCCTCTACATCAGTCTGTGTGTCCTGAACGTGTCTGTCCTCTACATCAGTCTGTGTGTCCTGAACGTGTGCGTCCTCTACATCAGTCTGTGTGTCCTGAACGTGTGCGTCCTCTACATCAGACTGTCCTGAATGTGTGCGTCCTCTACATCAGACGGTGTCCTGAACGTGTGCGTCCTCTACATCAGTCTGCTTATCCTGAACGTGTGCGTCCTCTACATCAGTCTGCTTATCCTGAACGTGTGCGTCCTCTACATCAGTCTGCGTGTCCTGAACGTGTGCGTCCTCTACATCAGTCTGCGTGTCCTGAACGTGTGCGTCCTCTACATCAGTCTGCGTGTCCTGAACGTGTGCCTCCTCCACATCAGTCTGCGTGTCCTGAACGTGTGCGTCCTCCGCATCAGTCTGCGTGTCCTGAACGTGTGCGTCCTCCGCATCAGTCTGCGTGTCCTGAACGTGTGCGTCCTCTGCATCTGTCATTGGCATCTGTCCGTCTCTGTGCATTCTGAACATCTGTCTGTATACCGTTGTTGGTCTGTGTCCTCTAGATGTGTGTCGTCAACATTTGTATGTGCCATGAACATCTGTCTGTGCGTCCAGCAGTGTCTGTCCAGAGGCAGTGCAGCACACTGTCCAATGACAAGAAGTTCCTGTTGGACATGCTGTATTCTAAGAGCTCTGCCACAGTGCCTGTGAGCCCTATGGCTGACACCACAGAAGAAGAAGAGAGTGCCATGCCAGGTGAACAGTCTGTACCCGCAGTGGTCTGTGTAGGACGCTGTTTGGGAGCTGTGATGTTGTAGTCTTACACACCTCTCTGCAGCTTCTCTCCCCCTGCCATCCCCTCATTACCCCATCCCCGTAGAGACGGTGCCTGCTCCCAGACTACCAATAACCAGCAAAAATCTATTTAAGCATAAAAATTCAAAAAGAAAAAATAATATAGCACCTTCAACTGCACCACAGACTAAAACAGTTAAATGTGGTCTATTAAACATTAGGTCTCTCTCTTCTAAGTCCCTGTTAGTAAATGATATAATAATTGATCAACATATTGATTTATTCTGCCTTACAGAAACCTGGTTACAGCAGGATGAATATGTTAGTTTAAATGAGTCAACACCCCCGAGTCACACTAACTGTCAGAATGCTCGTAGCACGGGCCGAGGCAGAGGATTAGCAGCAATCTTCCACTCCAGCTTATTAATTAATCAAAAACCCAGACAGAGCTTTAATTCATTTGAAAGCTTGTCTCTTAGTCTTGTCCATCCAAATTGGAAGTCCCAAAAACCAGTTTTATTTGTTATTATCTATCGTCCACCTGGTCGTTACTGTGAGTTTCTCTGTGAATTTTCAGACCTTTTGTCTGACTTAGTGCTTAGCTCAGATAAGATAATTATAGTGGGCGATTTTAACATCCACACAGATGCTGAGAATGACAGCCTCAACACTGCATTTAATCTATTATTAGACTCAATTGGCTTTGCTCAAAATGTAAATGAGTCCACCCACCACTTTAATCATATCTTAGATCTTGTTCTGACTTATGGTATGGAAATAGAAGACTTAACAGTATTCCCTGAAAACTCCCTTCTGTCTGATCATTTCTTAATAACATTTACATTTACTCTGATGGACTACCCAGCAGTAGGGAATAAGTTTCATTACACTAGAAGTCTTTCAGAAAGCGCTGTAACTAGGTTTAAGGATATGATTCCTTCTTTATGTTCTCTAATGCCATATAACAACACAGTGCAGAGTAGCTACCTAAACTCTGTAAGGGAGATAGAGTATCTCATCAATAGTTTTACATCCTCATTGAAGACAACTTTGGATGCTGTAGCTCCTCTGAAAAAGAGAGCTTTAAATCAGAAGTGTCTGACACCGTGGTATAACTCACAAACTCGTAGCTTAAAGCAGATAACCCGTAAGTTGGAGAGGAAATGGCGTCTCACTAATTTAGAAGATCTTCACTCCGTAAAGCTAGGACATCTTTCTACTCATCACTAATTGAAGAAAATAAGAACAACCCCAGGTTTCTTTTCAGCACTGTAGCCAGGCTGACAAAGAGTCAGAGCTCTATTGAGCTGAGTATTCCATTAACTTTAACTAGTAATGACTTCATGACTTTCTTTGCTAACAAAATTGTAACTATTAGAGAAAAAATTACTCATAACCATCCCAAAGACGTATCGTTATCTTTGGCTGCTTTCAGTGATGCCAGTATTTGGTTAGACTCTTTCTCTCCGATTGTTCTGTCTGAGTTATTTTCATTAGTTACTTCATCCAAACCATCAACATGTTTATTAGTCCCCATTCCTACCAGGCTGCTCAAGGAAGCCCTACCATTATTTAATGCTTCGATCTTAAATATGATCAATCTATCTTTGTTAGTTGGCTATGTACCACAGGCTTTTAAGGTGGCAGTAATTAAACCATTACGTAAAAAGCCATCACTTGACCCAGCTATCTTAGCTAATTATAGGCCAATCTCCAACCTTCCTTTTCTCTCAAAAATTCTTGAAAGGGTAGTTGTAAAACAGCTAACTGATCATCTGCAGAGGAATGGTCTATTTGAAGAGTTTCAGTCAGGTTTTAGAATTCATCATAGTACAGAAACAGCATTAGTGAAGGTTACAAATGATCTTCTTATGGCCTCGGACAGTGGACTCATCTCTGTGCTTGTTCTGTTAGACCTCAGTGCTGCTTTTGATACTGTTGACCATAAAATTTTATTACAGAGATTAGAGCATGCCATAGGTATTAAAGGCACTGTGCTGCGGTGGTTTGAATCATATTTGTCTAATAGATTACAATTTGTTCATGTAAATGGGGAATCTTCTTCACAGACTAAAGTTAATTATGGAGTTCCACAAGGTTCTGTGCTAGGACCAATTTTATTCACTTTATATATGCTTCCCTTAGGCAGTATTATTAGACGGTATTGCTTAAATTTTCAATGTTACGCAGATGATACCCAGCTTTATCTATCCATGAAGCCAGAGGACACACACCAATTAGCTGAACTGCAGGATTGTCTTACAGACATAAAGACATGGATGACCTCTAATTTCCTGCTTTTAAACTCAGATAAAACTGAAGTTATTGTACTTGGCCCCACAAATCTTAGAAACATGGTGTCTAACCAGATCCTTACTCTGGATGGCATTACCCTGACCTCTAGTAATACTGTGAGAAATCTTGGAGTCATTTTTGATCAGGATATGTCATTCAAAGCGCATATTAAACAAATATGTAGGACTGCTTTTTTGCATTTACGCAATATCTCTAAAATTAGAAAGGTCTTGTCTCAGAGTGATGCTGAAAAACTAATTCATGCATTTATTTCCTCTAGGCTGGACTATTGTAATTCATTATTATCAGGTTGTCCTAAAAGTTCCCTAAAAAGCCTTCAGTTAATTCAAAATGCTGCAGCTAGAGTACTGACGGGGACTGGAAGGAGAGAGCATATCTCACCCATATTGGCCTCTCTTCATTGGCTTCCTGTTAATTCTAGAATAGAATTTAAAATTCTTCTTCTTACTTATAAGGTTTTGAATAATCAGGTCCCATCTTATCTTAGGGACCTCATAGTACCATATCACCCCAATAGAGCGCTTTGCTCTCAGACTGCAGGCTTACTTGTAGTTCCTAGGGTTTGTAAGAGTAGAATGGGAGGCAGAGCCTTCAGCTTTCAGGCTCCTCTCCTGTGGAACCAGCTCCCAATTCAGATCAGGGAGACAGACACCCTCTCTACTTTTAAGATTAGGCTTAAAACTTTCCTTTTTGCTAAAGCTTATAGTTAGGGCTGGATCAGGTGACCCTGAACCATCCCTTAGTTATGCTGCTATAGACTTAGACTGCTGGGGGGTTCCCATGATGCACTGAGTGTTTCTTTCTCTTTTTGCTCTGTATGCACCACTCTGCATTTAATCATTAGTGATTGATCTCTGCTCCCCTCCACAGCATGTCTTTTTCCTGGTTCTCTCCCTCAGCCCCAACCAGTCCCAGCAGAAGACTGCCCCTCTCTGAGCCTGGTTCTGCTGGAGGTTTCTTCCTGTTAAAAGGGAGTTTTTCCTTCCCACTGTAGCCAAGTGCTTGCTCACAGGGGGTCGTTTTGACCGTTGGGGTTTTACATAATTATTGTATGGCCTTGCCTTACTATATAAAGCGCCTTGGGGCAACTGTTTGTTGTGATTTGGCGCTATATAAAAAAAATTGATTGATTGATTGACTGTGATCAGAAACGTCTCTGCTTTAACTTTGTGGAAACTCAGTGAGTACTTGTGTTTTTCTCCTGTCAGGTGATGATCTCAGCGGTCGTGTCTTTAAGCATCTCTCCAGCTTCAAAGTTGGTGTCTCTGAGCCGCGTAGCCCCAGTGAGAGCAGCGAGTCTCGTAAGACGGAGCTGGAAGGTTTGGAAGGCTCTACCCAGACGGCGTTGGTCCGACTTGCTGAAGAACAGCAGGTCAGTTTGAGAACGTCGACGTGATGATGACAGATTTGTTTTCACAGTAGTGTCACATGTTCAAAGAGGTCGGGATTGAGCAGCTCTTTGCAGTTAAATCTAGAGAGTTGCTTTTCTAGAGTCTTCACTTATCACTTTGCTGTTCATGTCGCCATACACTCAACAAAAATATAAACGCAACACTTTTGGTTTTGCTCCCATTTTGTATGAGATGAACTCAAAGATCTAAAACTTTTTCCACATACACAATATCACCATTTCCCTCAAATATTGTTCACAAACCAGTCTAAATCTGTGATAGTGAGCACTTCTCCTTTGCTGAGATAATCCATCCCACCTCACAGGTGTGCCATATCAAGATGCTGATTAGACACCATGATTAGTGCACAGGTGTGCCTTAGACTGCCCACAATAAAAGGCCACTCTGAAAGGTGCGGTTTTGTTTTATTGGGGGGGGATACCAGTCAGTATCTGGTGTGACCACCATTTGCCTCATGCAGTGCAACACATCTACTTCGCATAGAGTTGATCAGGTTGTCAATTGTGGCCTGTGGAATGTTGGTCCACTCCTCTTCAATGGCTGTGCGAAGTTGCTGGATATTGGCAGGAACTGGTACACGCTGTCGTATACGCCGGTCCAGAGCATCCCAAACATGCTCAATGGGTGACATGTCCGGTGAGTATGCCGGCCATGCAAGAACTGGGACATTTTCAGCTTCCAAGAATTGTGTACAGATCCTTGCAACATGGGGCCGTGCATTATCCTGCTGCAACATGAGGTGATGTTCTTGGATGTATGGCACAACAATGGGCCTCAGGATCTCGTCACGGTATCTCTGTGCATTCAAAATGCCATCAATAAAATGCACCTGTGTTCTTCGTCCATAACAGACGCCTGCCCATACCATAACCCCACCGCCACCATGGGCCACTCGATCCACAACATTGACATCAGAAAACCGCTCATCCACATGATGCCACACACGCTGTCTGCCATCTGCCCTGAACAGTGTGAACCGGGATTCATCCGTGAAGAGAACACCTCTCCAACGTGCCAAATGCCAGCGAATGTGAGCATTTGCCCACTCAAGTCGGTTACGACGATGAACTGGAGTCAGGTTGAGACCCCGATGAGGACAACGAGCATGCAGATGAGCTTCCCTGAGATGGTTTCTGACAGTTTGTGCAGAAATTCTTTGGTTATGCAAACCGATTGTTTCAGCAGCTGTCCGAGTGGCTGGTCTTAGATGATCTTGGAGGTGAACATGCTGGATGTGGAGGTCCTGGGCTGGTGTGGTTACACGTGGTCTGCGGTTGTGAGGCTGGTTGGATGTACTGCCAAATTCTCTGAAACGCCTTTGGAGACGGCTTATGGTAGAGAAATGAACATTCAATACACGAGCAACAGCTCTGGTTGACATTCCTGCTGTCAGCATGCCAATTGCACGCTCCCTCTTGCGACATCTGTGGCATTGTGCTGTGTGACAAAACTGCACCTTTCAGAGTGGCCTTTTATTGTGGGCAGTCTAAGGCACACCTGTGCACTAATCATGGTGTCTAATCAGCATCTTGATATGGCACACCTGTGAGGTGGGATGGATTATCTCAGCAAAGGAGAAGTGCTCACTATCACAGATTTAGACTGGTTTGTGAACAATATTTGAGGGAAATGGTGATATTATGTAGGGGGAACAGTTTTAGATCTTTGAGTTCATCTCATACAAAATGGGAGCAAAACCAAAAGTGTTGCGTTTATATTTTTGTTGAGTGTATTTAAAAAGGGGGACCAGAGAGTGTGTGCCAACTACAGGGGCATCACACTACTGGTAAAATCTACTCCAGGGTGCTGGAAAGGAGGGTTCAGCCGATAGTCAAACCTCTGATTGAAGAGGAGCACTGCGGGTTTCATCCTGGTCATGGAACAACCGACCAGCTCTTTACTCTCACAAGGATCCTGGAGGGTGCCTGGGAGTATGCCCATCCAGTCTACATGTGTTTTGTGGACTTGGAGAAGGCGTATGATCGGTACCACAGGAGATACTGTGGGAGGTGCTGTGGGAGTATGGACTGAGGAGGTCACTTCTCAGGGCCAAGTACCTCGGGGTCTTGTTCACGAGTGAGGGGACAGTGGAGCGCGAGATTGGCCGGAGAATCAGTGCAGCATGGGCAGTGTTGTATTCGCTCTACCGTACTGTTGTGACGAAAAGGGAGCTGAGAAAAAAGGCAAAGCTCTCGATCTACTGGTCAGTCACAGAAGTCAGTGTTGTTAAGGAGGTCTGCTGGCTTGTTTGTTGTTGGGGTGGGTCAGAGGGGTGTTTATAGGAGTAGGTCTGTGGGTGAGTATGGGTCCATGGGTGTTTGCAGTACATATGTCAAGGATGCACAGACAGATGTTGTGCACATGTCACATGTTCAGGCATCCATGTTTCTGCTTCCTCTCCGTGCTTCGCGTCCGGCACCTGCTAGGCCCAATAAACAAACCACGGGGTGCTCAATGGTCTCGCTATCGCCGCTGGAATGTTGTGGTTCTGTGAAAAGGCAGTAGTCATTTCCATTTTTGCCTCTAATCCGATGTTTGTCAGGTCTTGGCGGCTATAGATGGGGTTGCTGTGGCAGGAAAAGAATAAATAACCTATAAAACACAACAAGGTGCAAAAAAGTGGGGAGCCTCGAGCTGCTGTGTCTCCTCGCGCTGCCATCTTACTGCATGTGAAAGTATATTCTGAATATATTTCATTCATGAACATTATAATCCAATCACACTGGAGCTATGATCTCATCACCCACAACCTTAATCTCAACCTCCACATCCTCAAAGATACAACTAGCAAATGTGTCCAGGTTGTTATGTCAAAGTCCATGTACAATTTATTGCTCACAAATTCAACCATTCTAAAGTTATTGATGTCTCAAAGACATGTCCAGACAAACCATTTCCAATGAATGAAAATCAAAAAGAAATGGGAAAAAAATAGCACAGTCCACTTCCTGACACTTTGGGTCCCAGCGTTCAACTGCTGCAAAGCAGCAACTGACTGTTTTCAATTCAATTTTCAATTTGTTTTATTTAAATGGCACCAGATCACACCAAAGCTGCCTCAAGGTGCTTCACATGCATAAGATCTAACCTCACCAACCCCCCTGAACAAGAACAGAGGAGACCGTGGTAAGAAAATAACGCCTCTGATGATAATGCGGAAGAAACCTCAAGTAGACCAGACTCGGAGACCATTCTGACAGTTACAAGATTTTAACAGATTGTACAAGAATTTCTTTAGAAATATCCATCTATCCATTTTCTTCCACTTTATCCGGAGTCGGGTCGTGGGGGCAGCAGCTCAAGCAAAGCCGCCCAGACCTCCCGATCCACACACACCTCCCCCAGCTCCTCCGGGGGAACCCCAAGGCATTCCCAAGCCAGCCGAGAGACATAGTCCCTCCAGCGTGTCCTGGGTCTTCCCCGGGGCCTCCTCCCAATGGAACGTGACCAAAACACCTCTCCAGAGAGGCGTCCAGGGGGCATCCGGAAAAGATGCCCGAGCCACCTCAGCTGGCTCCTTTTGACGTGGAGGAGCAGCGGCTCAACTCCGAGCTCCTCCCAAATGACCAAGCTCCTCACCCTATCTCTAAGGGACCACCCAGCCACCCTGTGGAGGAAACTGATCTTGGCCGCTTGTACTTGCGATCTCGTTCTTTTGGTCATGAGCCAAATCTCATGACCATAGGTGAGGGTCGGAACGTAGATTGATCGGTAAATCGAGAGCTTTGCCCCCTACTCGGCTCTCTCTTCACCACCACGGTCCGATACAGCGACCGCATCACTACAGACGCTGCACAGATCCGTCTGTCGATCTCACGCTCCGTCCGTCCCTCGCTTGTGAACAAGACCCCAAGATACTTAAACTCCTCCACTTGAGGCAAGGACACTCCACCGACCTGAAGAGGGCAAAGCACCTTTTTCCGGTCGAGAACCATGGCCTCGGATTTGGAGGTGCTGATTTTCATCTCAGACGCTTTACACTCAGCTGCAAACCGCCCCAGTGCACGCTGAAGGTCCTGATTTGACAAAGCCAACCGAACCACATCTTCCGCAAACAGCAGAGATGAGATTCTGTGGTTCCCAATGCAGACCCCCTCTACACCCTGGCTGCACCTAGAAATTCTGTCTGTAAAGATAATGAACAGAACCGGTGACAAAGGGCAGCCCTGGCGGAGGCCTACATGCACTGGAAACAGGTTTGACTTACTACTGGTAATGCGAACCAAGCTCCTGCTGCAGTCGTACAGGGACCGGATAGCCCTTAGCAAAGGACCCAGTACTCCCGAAGCAGATGATAAGACTACAAAGTCGATCATCGACCTCCGGCTCAGGGTGTCCTGGTGCCATGTGCACTTATGGACACCCTTGTGCTTGAACATGGTGTTCATGATGGACAAACTGTGACTAGCACAGAAGTCCAACAACTGAACACCACTCGGGTTCAGATCAGGGAGGCCGTGCTTCCTGATCACCCCTCTCCAGGTCTCACTGTCACCGCCCACGTGGGCGTTGAAATCCCCCTGGAGAACAATGAAGCCCCCAGTTTGAGCACTACAGATCATCTGCAAGTGATTTAGCACCAGGTTCTCCACAAACATGAGTTGCGTGGGAGGAGAGGGGCGGCCGCATATCCGGCCGCGCCCCAGTCCAGTCATGAGCGGCTCTGCTCACCGCCCCCCCCACCTCCAGGCGTTCAGTCATAATCCCACAGATGGTAGCTTCACACCATTGGCTCCTCAGCCAAGCACATACACCAAATGTCTGAATCTGCGGTTCACATCATCAGTAGCGTAAAACTAACCTGTCTCACGGCGGTCTACTACTACTTACACTGTAAGTGTTTTCGGGCTTCTCTTTCCAAGAAGGTCAGGTACTCTGCACTGCCACTCAGCCCATAGGCCGCGACAGCAGTGAGAGACCTGTCCCCGACCTGAAGGCGTAGGGACGCGACCCTCTTGTTCACCGGAGTGAACTCCAACACATGGGGACTGAGCTGGGGAGCAATAAGCAATGCTACCCCATCTCTCCGCCTCTCCCCGTGGGCAACACCAGAAAAGTGGAGCGTCCAGCCCCTCTCCAGGAGTTGGGTATCAGAGCCCAAGCTGTGCGTGGAGATGAGCCTCACTATCTCTAATCGGTATCTCTCAACTTCCCGCACAAGCTCAGACTCCTACCCCCCCAGCGAGGTGACATTCCACGTTCCAACAGCCAGGGGCTGTGAGCGTGGACTGGGCCGCCGGGCCACACGCCCTCGACTGCCACCCAATCCTCTCTGCGCCCGACCCCCATGGCCCCCTCTGCAGGTGGTGAACCCACAGGAGGGCGGGCCCACGTCGCTCTTTCGGGCTGAGCCCAGCCAGGCCCCGTGGGCTGAGACACAACCACCAGGCTCGAACCCGAACCCCAGGCCTGGCTCCAGCGTGCGGCTTGGCTCTGCCATACCGGGCAACATCTCAGTCCTGGGAGCTTCTTTAGAAACAGAAGAGCACCAAAAACAGAGTCCTTAATTGAAATTTAAGTCGAGTCCATCGTGGGCCTCTAATACATAGGCTTCTTGGTCCAGCACCGGTTGGCTGCAGGACCTGCGGTCAGTGGTGCAACAAGCATGACATCCCGAGATCAGTCCGGCTTCCACATAAATGTTGAGTTGTTTAATAAAATGTCCTGGTCCATCAGAAGTTTTGTTTCTTGCTGCCTGCAGTCAACTTTCCATCATTTTCTTTTTTGATGTTTTACTTCTGTTCTTCTGCTACTTCTTGGTGGTCGTGCTGATGATGTCAGTGAGTTTAGAATTCAGATAGATGATAAAATAGTCCAGAGGCCACGGCAGCTAACAAATGTGTAAATGTCAACCATCAGAAACGCTGCATCCGACAGCAGTACAGCGTGGACGCGGAGAGCCATTCCCGCCACCTGGAGACCACCCAGATGACCCCGTTAGGCCACGGAGGTCGCAACGATGCCTGGAAGCAGCTGCAGCCAAGCACCACCACCCTACGCATCAAAGACCTGGACTTCTCTGACCTGCTGGATGAAGAGGACATTGATGTCCTTGACATGGACACCTTAGACTCCTCCTCCTCCTCTTCCTCCTTCTCTGGTCTTCCTCCTCCTCCTCCACCTTTCCCTGGCCTTACTTCAGCACCACCTCCTCCTCCCCCCCCACCCCCAGGTTGTCCAGGTGGAGCAGCCCCTCCCCCTCCTCCTCCTCTTCCAGGTGCCCCTCCTCCCCCACCACCACCTCCTCCAGGTGCTCCTCCCCCACCGCCACCTCCTCCCCTGTTGTCCATGGCGGCACCGTCCCCACAGAAGAAGAAGACTGTGAAGTTGTTCTGGAAGGAGCTGAAACATGCTGACGGCCCGCAGAAATGTCACTTTGGCCGCGGGACAGTGTGGGTGTCACTGGACAAAGTGGAGGTGGACACAGCTCAGCTCGAGCACCTGTTCGAGTCCAAAGCAAAGGAGCTTCCTTTTGCCAAGGTAACCAGACCAGATTTAGCAAGGATGGGAAGTGGGCACGTGTAAAAGTAAAGTTTTCAAATTGCTGCATTTTCAGCAAAGGCCAGAAGTTGTTACTTGTTAGTATATTTGTCTTTTTAACTGGTTGATGTATTGGTGAGTCTTTCATGTCGAAGTGTAAGTACTACGTGATTTTGATAGTTTCAGTGTTGAGAGGTGAGAACGTTTATCCTCTTGTACGCTGATGACAGTGTAGTTTTTGTTGCGCCGCAAACTGCTCGTAGGTGCAGTACAATGATCTGTGTTCATTTGATCATTAAAAAGGAGACATTTTCTCTAGTACGAAGACGGGTTTGAAGTTTAATAATGTGTTGGACGCTGTGAAGAACTGTATGTCGTGAAGTAACATTTACTAATCACAAAGTTGGTAGCAGTGAGGTTGCTTTTAGTGTCGGGTTAACAGAGAAGATCTACTGGGTGGATTTGCAGCGTTTGTTCAACACAGTGTCCTGTTTAGATTTTTAACATACTTCAAAGTGAATTTAGCCAAACACAACACAGAATTCTTCAATTTACAGTGAAATTTGAAACCTCCTCATAACTTTGTTTTTTGCACACACACACACACACACACACACACACACACACACACACACACACACACACCTGATGGAGGACGTTATAGAGCACAACATTTATTGTTGTCAATTAATATTTCTACATGTTTCGCACCTGAAGAATATCTGAATTTTTTTTGGGGGGGGGGGGGGGGGGTCCTACTTGTTTTCTTGGATACCAGAGATCTATTTCAGAGGCATAATTCCAAAATCCAGGGTAACAGAAATGATGTTGGGATTAATCCAGTCTGTCACGTTGGCCGTGTCAGGCTGAGGTGCGACTGGGTCGAGCCAGGTGCATCAAAGTCAGGTAAAAATGCGTTGTGGTATTCTTCAACAGGCTACAAGGTCAAACACAGATTTATGGACACTGAAATGGAGAATCTGTACACAGGGTGTCTCCACAGTAACTTTTCTTCAGAGTTATGTCTAATTTAGCCAGGATAACCGGAAAATCTTCACAATAATCAGTTATCTGGTTTTGGTGAAGTAGCCCCCTGGTGATCGATGTTGACTTTGCTCATGATCCCAAATGGCCAGAATGTGTACTACTTGCATGTATTTTTTTACTTTAACGATAATGCTGTGAGACCTGGAATGACAGTTTCTGTGTACTTGCAGAAAGCACCAGAGATGAAAAAGACTGAGATTCTGGTTCTGGACCCAAAGAGAAGTAATGCCATCAACATCGGTATGACTGTGCTGCCTCCTGTCCACGTCATCAAAACCTCCATCCTTAACTTTGACGAGTTTGCCATCGGCAAGGAAGGAATCGAGGTAGGAGCCGTTTTGCGTGTTATGCCCTGTAGCAATGGCAGTAGTGCGGGACACGAGTACCGTCTTTCAGATTATATCGGGTCCCATCATCACCATCACAACAGGAAGGATGCTGTCAGATTCCCCACTGTCTTCTACATAAAAAGAATTTACAGCTCATTATGGAATTGATATGGATCCTACAGTAGCAACCAAAGCCTGCTACCATGGTGTAGCATGTAGTGTTAGCTAGCTGCCTTGTTGGGCAGTTTATAAATAAGAACCATTGTATTCAGATTCTGAAAATGACTTTGTACAAGCTGATGTAAAAACCTGTGACTCGGTTTTTGAGTAGAAAATCCTCACCATGATTCCCACTGAGGAGGAGAAGCAGATGATCCAGGAGGCCCAGCTGGCCAGTCCAGATGTTCCACTGGGAACAGCAGAGCAGTTCCTCCTCAGCCTGGCCTCCATCAGTGTCCTGACTGCCCGCCTGCAGCTTTGGGCCTTCAAACTCAACTATGAGACTCTGGAGAAGGTAGCATGAAGAACCTCTGCTGTCACGGTCCAGTATTTCTGCTCACCCCAAACCTGGATGGTACCTGAGATATGAATATAACAAACAAATCGCTGTATTCTGTTGTTGAACATGTCAAGATGTAAATACCAGAAAATGTTTTGTCGTTCTTCTGACCTCAAAATCAAATGTCTGCACCTTGGCATGTTAATACTTCTGGACGGGAACTCTAAAGACGACGTCTGTATTTTACAGACTATTGACACTGTCGCACATCCGGGCACTCCATCTGTGAGGTCTTAGCAATGCCGGCTGGCGTGACACTAATCGAGCTGGTGGATTGTTTAAGTAGTGGACAGGTTGATTAGATGATTCAAGTTTTTTACATTTTAGCCACTGTTTGTTTTTATTAAGAGCATGGGTGATGAGAGGCAGCGGGTCGGACCAGCACAGCCAGAAAGAAAATTAAAATCCATCACGATATTAAAAACAAAACATAGAATGTAAAGTTTGTGCAGTGTGGCTCCTCGGCACAGGCTGGTGTTTCATAAAACATAATGACGACACAGCGAGAGGATTCTCTCTAACTCTACATTTTTAAAATATAGTTGTTTCTGTTTTTAATTAGCATAAAATGGTGAGTAATAGCTACAAGAGGTAGGACTAAGTCATAATCAAATATTGCCAACAAACTACTACCAACAAAAAGGCCAATCACTGGCTCACAGCAAGCAGCCAAGATGTTCACTGTATGAGGTCACAATACGGAAAGCAAATAGTGACAAACACAAGTGTTTAAAGACGAACAAAGCTCTCTAACTACGCTGTCTGGGAGTCTCTTCCAGATACGGGCCACAGTGTGTAGATACTTGAGGATGATTCAGTGAGTAAAAGACTTGGAATAAATAGGCTGGAAAGTGATGCCTTTACCTTATCCTGGCCATCATCCTTACTGTGGTTCTGTTCGTCTCACAAAGTGCAAACGAGTGGAATGCCAAGGTTCATCTTTCAGTTTGAGAGCATAATTTAGTGATGTCACTCGTTCTATAAAACCCAGCATGTCCTTCTCATTTAAATCTTCTTGTTTTATGGCGATTGACATCCAGCTTAATGGTGCATTACCGCCATCATCTGCTCTGGAATGAGAGTTCCAGCAGAGTATACCATGTGGCCATAAATGATAATGCAGTATTTTTCATAGAAATTACTTAGAAGTACAAGTTGCAATACTGTCCATTTTTTAAAGTCACTTAAAGGCTGAAGATGGAATAATTTTCATCTTGTCATGCTGACAATGTTTTTTTTGTAATGAAGTCAAGGGAAATGTGGTTCAGATCTGGATCAGGATGTGGTTTGTTACAGTGAAGACAGTAATGACGTCTCTATGCTGTGCTAAACATGCAATAATTCCACCACTGTGTGGTCTTGACAGAGGTGGCCATTGTGATCCCCCCCCCCCACACATACGCAGTCCTGATTGGACAGCAACAGGCTGTTTACACTCTGAATGTGTCACCCCCCGTAGGAGATTGCAGAACCACTGTTTGACTTAAAACTGGGCATGGAGCAGCTGGCATCCAATCACACCTTCCGGAGAATCCTGGCGACGCTACTCGCCATCGGAAACTTTCTCAACAGCTCCAACGTGAGATCAACAAACAAGTCATTGTATTAGAGCAGACTGTGTGTGTGTGTGTGTGTGTGTGTGTGTGTGTGTGTGTGTGTGTGTGTGTGATTTCACGTCAGTTTATCTGCATCGACGTTACGACACACTCTCCTCTGCAGGCCAAAGGGTTCGAGCTGAGTTACCTGGAGAAGGTGGGTGAGGTGAAGGACACCGTTCATCGTCACTCGCTGCTTCATCACACCTGCAACCTGGTGCTGGAAAATTACCCAGAATCCGCTGATGTCTACTCTGAGATCCCAGCCATTACCCGCTCCTCCAAAGTAGTGCCCTCTACTGTGCAGTCTTTCAGAGTTCTGTTTGGTAATGGGGTACAAAAAAATCTTTATCCTTGTTTTTCTTACAGGTGGACTTTGAACTGCTTTCAGACAACCTGGTACAGCTGGAGAGACGCTGCAAAGCATCATGGGACAACCTGAAGCTGGTGGCCAAACATGAAACCAAAGTACAGCTGAGGAACAAAATGACAGAATTTTTGAAAGACTGTACGCAGAGGATTATTATCCTGAAGGTCGTCCACCGCCGTGTCATCAACAGGTTGAAACACACATGTTCTACACACTGTGATCACACCTGATCCGACACGCCACACCGCACACCCCTGCAGTTCAAACATCGCACACTCATCACTCATTTATCTTCTACCATGTTTCCGGGTTCGGGTCGCGGGGGCAACAGCTCCAGCAGGAGACCCCAGACTTCCCCTTTCCCGGGACACATTGACCACCTCTGACTGGGGATCCCGAGGTGTTCCCAGGCAGTGTGGAGATATAATCTCTCCACCTAGTCCTGGGTCTTCTCCAGGGTCTCCTCCCAGATGGACATGCCTGGAACACCTTTCTAGGGAGGCACCCAGGGGGCATCCTTACCAGATGCCTGAACCACCTCAGCTGGCTCCTTTCAACGTGAACGAGCAGCGACTCTACTCCGAGCTCCCCACGGATGATTGAACTTCTCACCCTATGTCTAAGGGAGACACCAGCCACCCTTCCGAGGAAGCCCATTTCGGCCACTTGTACCCACGATCTAGTTCTTCGGTCATGACCCAACCCTCATGACCATAGGTGAGAGTAGGAACGAAGATTGACCAGTAGATCGAGAGCTTCACCTTTTGGGTCAGCTCCCTTTTCATCACAACAGTATGGTAGAGTGAATGCAACACTGCCCCTGCTGCACTGATTCTCCGACCAATCTTGTACTCCATTGTCCCCTCACTCGTGAACAAGATGCTAAGGTACTTGAACTCCTACACTTGGGGCAAGACCACATTCCCTACCTGGAGTAGGCAATCCGTTGGTTTCCTGCTGAGAACCATGGCCTCAGATTTAGAGGTGCTGATCTTCATCCCAGCCGCTTCACACTCGGCTGTGAACCGATCCAGTGAGTGTCGGAGGTCACAGGCCAATGAAGTCAAAGGGACCACATCATCTACAAAAAGCAGTGCTGAGATCCTGAGAACACCAAACTGGAAACCCTCCTCCCCCCGACTACACCTCGATATCCTGTCCATGAATATCACAAACAGGATTGGTGACAAGGTGCAGCCCTGGCAGAAGCTAACCTCCACCAGAAACGAGTCTGACTTACTGCCGGGCACCCGAACACAGCTCTCACTTTGTGAGTACAGAGATTAGACGGCCCTGAGAAGGGACCCCCTGACTCCTGCAGCACCTCCCACAGTATCTCCTGGGGTACCCGATCATAAGCCTTCTCCAAGTCCACAAAACACATGTGAACTGGATGGGCATACTCCCAGACACCCTCCAGGATCCTTGTGAGAGTGAAGAGCTGGTCAGTTTTTCCACGACCAGGACAGAATCTGC
This sequence comes from Thalassophryne amazonica, assembly GCF_902500255.1. NCBI lineage: Eukaryota > Metazoa > Chordata > Actinopteri > Batrachoidiformes > Batrachoididae > Thalassophryne > Thalassophryne amazonica. The sequence continues at coordinate 2,277,947 of NC_047104.1, forward strand.
ATTGTTCCTCTTCAATCAGAGGTTCAATTATCGGCCAAACCCTCCTTTCCAGCACCCTGGAGTAGACTTTACCAGGGAGGCTGTGTAGTGTGATGCCCCTGTAGTTGGCACACACTCTCTGGTCCCCCTTTTTAAATATGGGGACCACCACCCCAGTTTGCCACTCCTTAGACACTGTCCCAGACCTCAATGCAAGGTTAAGAGACGTCTTATCCAAGACAGTCCCTCCAAATCAAAATCAAATCAATTTTATTTATATAGCGCCAAATCACAACAAACAGTTGCCCCAAGGCGCTTTATATTGTAAGGCAAAAGCCATACAATAATTACAGAAAAACCCCAACGGTCAAAACGACCCCCTATGAGCAAGCAATTGGAGACATTGGGAAGGAAAAACTCCCTTTTAACAGGAAGAAACCTCCAGCAGAACCAGGCTCAGGGAGGGGCAGTCTTCTGCTGGGACTGGTTGGGGCTGAGGGAGAGAACCAGGAAAAAGACATGCTGTGGAGGGGAGCAGAGGTCAATCACTAATGATTAGTGATTCATCTCCACACCCAGAACCTTCAGCATTTCTGGATGGATCTCATCATCCCCTGGGGCTTTGCCACTGCGGAGTTGTTTGACTACCTCAGTGACTTCCACCAGGGAAATTGATGATGATCCCCTTCAGCTTTTGACCTGGGCACTTGCAGGAGCAGCTGGTCAGCCGAGCTGAGAGACTGCCTGGGTCCATAAAGCTGAAGAAGCCCAGAGAGGTACAATGGAGCTAAACCATGGAGGGACTTAAAAACGAACATAAGAATTTTAAAATGAACCCTAAAATGAACCAGTGAAGTGTGGCCAGGACAGGACTCATATGCTCCCAACTCCAAGTTCCGGTCAGAAGCTGCGCCGCACACGGGAGAGAAGTGACTGATTTACTCCCACATAGATTGAAGGGGTCCCAAATCGACAGAGGAGGGCTCACAAAAACTACTAGGTCAAAAACCCGCCACCTCTGTTTTCTTTTCATTAAAACTTAGAAAATTCAAGGCAAGCCAGGCTTTAATATCCTCTAAACATGCCAGGAGCTGTTTCAATGACTGACCATTCCTCTGAGTCACAGGCAAATAAATCTGGCAGTCATCTGCATAGCAGTGTAATAAAATCCCATGTCTTCTAAAAATAGTCCTCAGAGGCATTAAATATAGAGAGAACAACAAAGGCCCCAAGATAGAGCCCAGTGGAACACCATATGACAAATGCACTACAGAAGATTTGAAGCCACCGATATTCACAGAAAGCGTCCTGTCTGTCAAATCAGACCGGAACCACTCAAGCACAGTTCCACCAATGCCCACCAAGTGATGTAGTTGAGATAATAAAATACTGTTGTCAACCGTATCAAAAGCAGCCGTTAAATCGAGCAAAACCAAGATAACAGTTCCCAGTGTCACATGCAAGAAAAATTAAAGACCTTAAGTAATGCAGACTCTGTGCTATGAAATGGGTTAAAACCTGACTGAAACTCTTCCAAAATCCCATTTTCATTAAAAAAAAAATTGCTTAATTGGCAATAAACAATTTTTTTCTAAAACCTTAAACAGAAAAGGCAGTTTAGAAATGGTATATAATTAGCTAAAACCATGCGATCATGACTGGGTTTCTTAAGCCACGGCTGGACTACAACATGTTTAAATTTTGTTGGAACCACCCTAGAAGACAAACTATGATTTCTAATCGCCAGCACCGACTGCCTGATACACAACAAGCTTTCTTTAAAAAATCATGGGGAGACGGGACCATAAAAAGAACCAGATTTGATGTGACCTACTACATCCTCTAAAAATGAAAAGGTCACTGGTTCAAACCAAGTAAAAGTGACAGGACAAGAAACCAAAGCAGACGGGTCAGAAACAGGAAGTAAGATAGAACCCAAAATATTATCAATTTTCTCCATTAAAAAACAAAGGGTAAACTTGTTGCACGTATCAGGGGAGGCATCCAAACATGCATTCTGTGCAGTATCTAGTACAGAATCAATGATCTTAAACATGTGGGTTGTAACCATGAGAGGAAATAATATTCACAAGATGTTCCCTTCTTGCCTCCTTCACTGTGGTCTGATAACGGCACCAACAGTTTTTCAAGGTTTGAAAAGAACCCTGTAGTCTGTCCTTTCCATATCACGCCTTCTGTCATTTAACCACGGCTCCGAATTAGCCATGGTTTGCCGAGTCTTGAATGGAGCCACCAAATCCAAAATGGTAACAAATACAACCAAGAAACAAACTCTTCTTTGTCGCAGGCAGAGGTTTCAAAAGAAGTGCATGAGTGCTGAAAGGCAGCAGAGAAGTGAGCAGCAGTAAAGGAGTTCATAACCCGACAACACCGAGCACGGGCACAGGGCTGCACCAGATCAATAGAACATAAAACAGGAACGTGATCCGAGAAACCAAAATCACAAACTTCCAGGGCAGTTACGGACAGACTGCAGGAAAGGACCAGATCCACCATCGTGTGGAACCAATTACAGACTGAACCAAATGAAAAGAATCAACAAGACTTAAAAAGTCTCGTACCTAATGATTTTGTCAGATATTTTTTCAGAAGCTTATAAATGTCTACCCACTAAAACGGTGTCTAAGCCTTATAGAGGGTAGAGAAGCTTGAATCTTCGACTGGACTGGGTTGCTTGACGTGAGGACTTTTCGCTTCAAATCGCAGAAGCTTCCTCAGCTAAAATTCTTGCTCTGGTGGTCTGACTTCTGTCTTGACTCTTGTAGAGAAGAATAATCAAGAAGTCACAAAAGCTGGAGTTTTAAACCTAACCAGACCCCTCCTACCGAGAGGCAGACTCCTATAGGCTAGTGACTAAACAATAGCTCTAATTAGCACCTATTGTGCTCTAGTTAGCACCCTCCTAATGACAGGGTAGCTGTCCTCTCCTGATGGCTCCCTTGATGACCCTGCTGATGACATGAATGACTCATTACCATGAACAAAAGACTGAAACTGCTTTGACCTGAGTACCCCATTGTAAACAGGGGATAAAGTGTGTCTCAGACCCCCTCCCCGGTTAAGGCTGGGTTTCAACTGTTTCACATAGAATGCCTCCTTGACCCCTCTCTCAAATAATTTCTTCTCTCTGGCTAATATTTTAACTTTCTTGTCCTCAAACGTGTGGTTAGTGTCTTTAAGGTGGAGATGAACTGCAGACTGAGGTCCATTGGCGCCCTCTCTGCGGTGCTGGTATAGCCTTTTGTGTAAAGGTTGCTTAGTCTCACCTATGTAGTGTTCGTTAGCTTTCCTGACATCTCAATCAATCAATCAATCAATTTTTTTATATAGCGCCAAATCACAACAAACAGTTGCCCCAAGGCGCTTTATATTGTAAGGCAAGGCCATACTATAATTATGTAAAACCCCAACGGTCAAAACGACCCCCTGTGAGCAAGCACTTGACATGCTGTGGAGGGGAGCAGAGATCGATCACTAATGATTAAATGCAGAGTGGTGCATACAGAGCAAAAAGAGAAAGAAACAGTGCATCATGGGAACCCCCCAGCAGTCTACGTCTATAGCAGCATAACTAAGGGATGGTTCAGGGTCACCTGATCCAGCCCTAACTATAAGCTTTAGCAAAAAGGAAAGTTTTAAGCCTAATCTTAAAAGTAGAGAGGGTGTCTGTCTCCCTGATCTGAATTGGGAGCTGGTTCCACAGGAGAGGAGCCTGAAAGCTGAAGGCTCTGCCTCCCATTCTACTCTTACAAACCCTAGGAACTACAAGTAAGCCTGCAGTCTGAGAGCGAAGCGCTCTATTGGGGTGATATGGTACTACGAGGTCCCTAAGATAAGATGGGACCTGATTATTCAAAACCTTATAAGTAAGAAGAAGAATTTTAAATTCTATTCTAGAATTAACAGGAAGCCAATGAAGAGAGGCCATTATGGGTGAGATATGCTCTCTCCTTCTAGTCCCCGTCAGTACTCTAGCAGCAGCATTTTGAATTAACTGAAGGCTTTTTAGGGAACTTTTAGGACAACCTGATAATAATGAATTACAATAGTCCAGCCTAGAGGAAATAAATGCATGAATTAGTTTTTCAGCATCACTCTGAGACAAGACCTTTCTGATTTTAGAGATATTGCGTAAATGCAAAAAAGCAGTCCTACATATTTGTTTAATATGCGCTTTGAATGACATATCCTGATCAAAAATGACTCCAAGATTTCTCACAGTATTACTAGAGGTCAGGGTAATGCCATCCAGAGTAAGGATCTGGTTAGACACCATGTTTCTAAGATTTGTGGGGCCAAGTACAATAACTTCAGTTTTATCTGAGTTTAAAAGCAGGAAATTAGAGGTCATCCATGTCTTTATGTCTGTAAGACAATCCTGCAGTTTAGCTAATTGGTGTGTGTCCTCTGGCTTCATGGATAGATAAAGCTGGGTATCATCTGCGTAACAATGAAAATTTAAGCAATACCGTCTAATAATACTGCCTAAGGGAAGCATGTATAAAGTGAATAAAATTGGTCCTAGCACAGAACCTTGTGGAACTCCATAATTAACCTTAGTCTGTGAAGAAGATTCCCCATTTACATGAACAGATTGTAATCTATTAGATAAATATGATTCAAACCACCGCAGCGCAGTGCCTTTAATACCTATGGCATGCTCTAATCTCTGTAATAAAATTTTATGGTCAACAGTATCAAAAGCAGCACTGAGGTCTAACAGAACAAGCACAGAAATGAGTCCACTGTCTGAGGCCATAAGAAGATCATTTGTAACCTTCACTAATGCTGTTTCTGTACTATGATGAATTCTAAAACCTGACTGAAACTCATAGCCATAGGTACATAGCCAACTAATAAAGATAGATTGATCATATTTAAGATCGAAGCATTAATTAATGGTAGGGCTTCCTTGAGCAGCCTGGTAGGAATGGGGTCTAATAGACATGTTGATGGTTTGGATGAAGTAACTAATGAAAATAACTCAGACAGAACAATCGGAGAGAAAGAGTCTAACCAAATACTGGCATCACTGAAAGCAGCCAAAGATAACGATATGTCTTTGGGATGGTTATGAGTAATTTTTTCTCTAATAGTTAAAATTTTATTAGCAAAGAAAGTCATGAAGTCATTACTAGTTAAAGTTAAAGGAATACTCAGCTCAATAGAGCTCTGACTCTTTGTCAGCCTGGCTACAGTGCTGAAAAGAAACCTGGGGTTGTTCTTATTTTCTTCAATTAGTGATGAGTAGTAAGATGTCCTAGCTTTACGGAGGGCTTTTTTATAGAGCAACAGACTCTTTTTCCAGGCTAAGTGAAGATCTTCTAAATTAGTGAGATGCCATTTCCTCTCCAACTTACGGGTTATCTGCTTTAAGCTGCGAGTTTGTAATTTATACCATGGAGTCAGGCACTTGTGATTTAAGGCTCTCTTTTTCAGAGGAGCTACAGCATCCAAAGTTGTCTTCAATGAGGATGTAAAACTATTGACGAGATACTCTATCTCCCTTACAGAGTTTAGGTAGCTACTCTGCACTGTGTTGGTATATGGCATTAGAGAACATAAAGAAGGAATCATATCCTTAAACCTAGTTACAGCGCTTTCTGAAAGACGTCTACTGTAATGAAACTTATTCCCCACTGCTGGGTAGTCCATCAGAGTAAATGTAAATGTTATTAAGAAATGATCAGACAGAAGGGGGTTTTCAGGGAATACTGTTAAGTCTTCAATTTCCATACCATAAGTCAGAACAAGAGCTAAGATATGATTAAAGTGGTGGGTGGACTCACATTTTGAGCAAAGCCAGTTGAGTCTAATAATAGATTAAATGCAGTGTTGAGGCTGTCATTCTCAGCATCTGTGTGGATGTTAAAATCGCCCACTATAATTATCTTATCTGAGCTAAGCACTAAGTCCGACAAAAGGTCTGAAAATTCACAGAGAAACTCACAGTAACGACCAGGTGGACGATAGATAACAACAAATAAAACTGGTTTTTGGGACTTCCAATTTGGATGGACAAGACTAAGAGACAAGCTTTCAAATGAATTAAAGCTCTGTCTGGGTTTTTGATTAATTCATAAGCTGGAATGGAAGATTGCTGCTAATCCTCCGCCTCGGCCCGTGCTACGAGCATTCTGACAGGTAGTGTGACTCGGGGGTGTTGACTCATTTAAACTAACATATTCATCCTGCTGTAACCAGGTTTCTGTAAGGCAGAATAAATCAATATGTTGATCAATTATTATATCATTTACTAACAGGGACTTAGAAGAGAGAGATCTAATGTTTAATAGACCACATTTAACTGTTTTAGTCTGTGGTGCAGTTGAAGGTGCTATATTATTTTTTCTTTTTTAATTTTTATGCTTAAATAGATTTTTACTGGTTATTGGTGGTCTGGGAGCAGGCACCGTCTCTACGGGGATGGGGTAATGAGGGGATGGCAGGGGGAGAGAAGCTGCAGAGAGGTGTGTAAGACTACAACTCTGCTTCCTGGTCCCAACCCTGGATAGTCACGGTTTGGAGGATTTAAGAAAATTGGCCAGATTTCTAGAAATGAGAGCTGCTCCATCCAAAGTGGGATGGATGCCATCTCTCCTAACAAGACCAGGTTTTCCCCAGAAGCTTTGCCAATTATCTATGAAGCCCACCTCATTTTTTGGACACCACTCAGACAGCCAGCAATTCAAGGAGAACATGCGGCTAAACATGTCACTCCCGGTCCGATTGGGGAGGGGCCCAGAGAAAACTACAGAGTCCGACATTGTTTTTGCAAAGTTACACACCGATTCAATGTTAATTTTAGTGACCTCCGATTGGCGTAACCGGGTGTCATTACTGCTGACGTGAATTACAATCTTACCAAATTTACGCTTAGCCTTAGCCAGCAGTTTCAAATTTCCTTCAGTGTCGCCTGCTCTGGCCCCCGGAAGACAATTGACTATGGTTGCTGGTGTCGCTAACTTCACATTTCTCAAAACAGAGTCGCCAATAACCAGAGTTTGATCCTCGGTGGGTGTGTCGCCGAGTGGGGAAAAAACGGTTAGAAATGTGAACGGGTTGGCGGTGTACATGGGGCTTCTGTTTAGGGCTACGCTTCCTCCTCACAGTCACCCAGTCGGCCTGCTTTCCCGACTGCTCGGGATCTGCTGGAAGGGAAATAACGGCGGCTAAGCTACCTTGGTCCGCACCGACTACAGGGGCCTGGCTAGCTGTAGAATTTTCCACGGTGCGGAGCCGCGTCTCCAATTTGCCCAGCCTGGCCTCCAAAGCTACGAATAAGCTACACTTATTACAAGTACCATTACTGCTAAAGGAGGCCGAGGAATAACTAAACATTTCACACCCAGAGCAGAAAAGTGCGGGAGAGACAGGAGAAGCCGCCATGCTAAACCGACTAAGAGCTAGTAGCTGCGCTAAGCTAGCAGATTCCTAAAAACACACAAAGTGAATAATGTGTAAATAATTTAGAGGTGATTCAGCAGAAGGAGTGCTTTAGTTAAGGCACGTGAAGATTACACTGTGAAACAAATCGTTATCTAGATCAGTCTAACTGCGCAGATTAAACAGCTAACAGATACAGCAAAACACCGCTGTGCTCCGGAACAGGAAGTGATACAATATCGCAGTGAGAGCCAACCACCAGTAGAGGCAAGCAAGAGCCGAAATGAATGACAATCGTTTGTCGTTGTTGTTGTTGGTTTTTGGTTTTCTTTGTTTTTTGTTGTTTGATTCCTTTGAATTGTTGATTAAAATGAAAAGCAGAAATAAACAGTTAAAAAAAAAAAGTCTCGTATCTGCAGGCAATCAGGGCAACACACATGAACATTAAAATCTCCCATAATTAAAGCACCGTCATAATTAGGCATGATCTCAGCTAAAAAGACAGAAAAGTCATGAATAAAATTCTTATTATACTTGGGAGGGTGACAGACAAGAGCACAGAGAACGGGATCAGTCTGACCCATCTCAGACGAAATACATTCAAAGTGGGAAAGGAAGACTGTGACAAACACTGCTTGCATTTAAAATCCTTTTTAAACACAGTCGCTGTGCCTCCACCTCCCCCAGGAATCCAGAGAAACTGAAAATTACAACAATCCACTGGTAAAAGTTCAACAAGAGCACCGGAATCCCCAGCACTTAGCCACATCTCGGTTACACATAAAAAATCCAGATCATGGGAACTAAAACTGTTTTCCCCTCCTGAGGTGATTCACGGTCCACCAGAAGCACCTTGGTGCTGACTGAAGGTCCTTCTCCATGGTTGATCTGAACTCCCCACAACAGAGGCTGCTGCCCTTCAAGCCTGTTGGTGCCTTGCAACTGCCTCAAGAGTCCTTCTGTCTTTAAGGACTCCTTCAGTCAGATGGCTTCCCTGACCTCCAGTGTCCATCACGGTGTTCGAGGGTTGCTGCCCCTTGAGCCATCTAAGACCTTCAGGCCACAGCTCCCCGCTGCAGCTTCAGCAATGGAAGCTTTGTACATTGCCCATTCCAGTTCAATGCCCCCAACCTCCACAGGGATGCTACAGAAGCTCTGCCGGAGGTGTGAGTTCAAGATCTGTCAGACAGTGGGCTCCTCCAGATGTTCCCAGTTCACCCGCACTGTCCGTTTGGGCTTACCAGGTCTGTCCAAAGTCCTCCCCCACCCTCTGATCCAACTCACCACCAGATGGTGATCAGTTGACACCTCTGCCCCTCTGTTCACCTGAGTGTCCAGAACATGTGGCCTCAAATCAGATGATACAATCACAAAATCAATCATTGATCTTTGGCCTACGGTGCTCTGGTGTCATGTACACTTATGAACATCCTTATGTTTGAACATGGTGTTCATTATGGACAGTCCGTGACTAGCACAGAAGTCCAATAACAAATGACCACTCGGGTTTAGATCAGGGAGGCCGTTCCTCCCAATCATACCTCTCCAGGTGTCTCTGTCATTGCCCACATGTGTGTTGAAGTCCCCCAGCAGAACAATGGAGTCCCCCACTGGAGCCCCATACAGGACTCCATTCAGGGACTCCAAGTAAGACAAATGCTCCAAACTCATGTTCGGTGCATACCCACAAACAACAGTCAGTCAGAGCCCTCCATCCAGGCCTGGCTGCAGACGGGGCCCCGGGTCACATTTCCTCCACCTTGTTCTGTCATGGTGTCTTGTGAACCATTCTTAGTCTGGCCTCTCACCTGAGACCAGTTTGCCGTTGGAGACCCTACCAGGAGCACAAAGGCTCCAGACAGCATGGCTCTCAGGTTCATCGCGGCACACAAACCTCTCCACCATGATAAGGCGATGGTTCCTGGAGAGGGACACGTGCCGTCCACATCCTATGAATGCATTAGCCACAAACAGTACACACACACACACACACCTAGAGTATATGTAAATTTTCATCCTCCTCCTCCTCAGGTTCCATTCCTTCCTGCTCTTCCTGGGTCATCCATCGTCTTCTGTCCGCGACGTCAAAGTCACCGCGTTCTGTCGCATCATCAGCGAGTTTTCCCTGGAGTATCGCACCATCAGAGAGCGAGTTCTCACCCTGAAACGAAAACGAGCTGCACACCGGGAGCGAACTAAGACTCGTGGGAAGATGATCACTGAGGTGACGCTCTGGAGTCATGAACACAGAGACTACAGACTTCAACAGTCGCATCATATTTGACTTTGTTTCCACAGACGGAGAAGTTTTCTGCGGCAGTGAGTCATGATAGCGCCATCCCTGTGTCCATGGCAGCAGAGGCGGAGTCTGGACAGGAGGAGGAGCACGAGAGCATGAAGACCATGCTGACCAGCAGCTCCAGTTTGGCCGTTGAAAACAGGGGACTGAGGCGCTCCAGAGCCATCCGCAGTAAGACAGAGCCATAGTTCCTGACCAAGGACGTGTGCATTACACCTTTCTACATATTCGTTGCCGTGGTAATGTGTTGGTTGCTGGTAGTTGCTCATTCGCTCGGCCTGTTGCAACCGTTTTTCTCAAATATTACTAATACTGAGGTGCTACCTAGATTCACAGAATTTAACAGTATCTCACAAGGTGTGCTGACGAAACTCGTGATGTCTACTAGAAGCACAACTTGTTTATTTGATCCTATACCAACAAAATTGTTTAAGGATCTTTGGCCCATTCTTGGGCCGACTGTGCTGGAAATTGTTAACCTTTCTTTAAACTCTGGATCTGTTCCAAATTGTTTTAAATCTGCAGTGGTTAAACCACTACTCAAGAAATCTAATCTTGATCCTGGTGAATTGAAAAATTATAGGCAGTTATCAAATCTATCATTCTGCTCTAAAATTCTGGAAAAGGTGGTTTCACGGCAGCTTGTGGACTATCTTACTGAGAGTGACTTTTTTGAGCCACTGCAGTCTGCTTTTAGAAGACATCACTCCACAGAAACAGCACTTACTAAAGTAGTTAATGATCTTCTGCGAGCAATGGACTCGGATACTACTACAGCATTGGTGTTGTTGGATCTCAGTGCTGCGTTTGACACAGATGATCATCATATTCTACTTGATAGGCTAGAAAACTTTCAGGATTACTGGAACTGCTCTTGTGTGGCTGACGTCTTATCTGTCTGGTCATTCCCATTGTGTTTTGTGCAAGACACTACCTCTGACTTTAAGGGCATGAAGTTCGGGGTTCCGCAGGGATCCGTTCTGGCTCCCCTCCTTTTTTCCCTGTATATGGCACCCCTTGGGAACATTTTGCGGCGTTTCGGGGTTGCTTTTCATTGTTATGCTGATGATACTCAGTTGTATATGCCGATAGCTGCTGGAAATCCTGTCCACATAAAATCTTTACAGGACTGTCTTGCAGCAGTGAGAAGTTGGATGTCTAGCAACTTTCTACTTTTGAACTCTGATACGACTGAAATGATGGTTCTTGGCCCAGCAAGACATCAGCACCAATTTGATAAGCTGGCGCTTGGCCTAGGTTCATGTGTTATACATCATACTGACAAAGTGAGGAACCTTGGGGTAATCTTTGATCCTACGTTGTCCTTTGACCTCCACATTAGGGACATTACGAGGACTGCTTTCTTTCATCTGAGAAATATAGCAAAGATTCGCCCCATCCTGTCTATGGCTGATGCTGAGACTCTGATTCACGCATTTGTCTCTTCTAGATTGGATTATTGTAATGCTTTATTCTCTGGCCTGCCGCAGTCTAGCATTCGAGGACTTCAGTTGGTGCAGAATGCTGCTGCCAGAATTTTGACACAAAGTAGAAGGTTTGACCACATTACTCCCATTCTGGCATCCCTTCATTGGCTACCAGTTTCTGCCAGATTGGATTTTAAAGTTTTATTGTTGGTTTATAAAATTGTTCATGGACTGGCGCCTTCCTACTTGGCGGACTTGGTTAAGCCCTACGTACCTGTGAGGCCTTTGTGTTCGCAGGGCGCAGGGCTTCTGTGTGTTCCGAGGATGAACAAAAAGTCTGTGGGGTATAGAGCCTTCTCCTACCGTGGTCCGGCTCTTTGGAATGATCTACCTGCTATTATTCGGCAGTCTGACACGGTGGAGATTTTTAAATCAAGACTGAAGACCCACTTTTTTAGACTGTCTTATCATTAATTTTTTAATCTGTTTGTGTTTGCTTTGTAATTTCTTTTTATTCTACTGTGTTTTATCTTTTAACTGTGCTTTTCTTGCTTTTAATTTTGATTTTAGATTAATTTGTGTTGTTGTGAATTATGTGAAGCGCCTTGGGGCGACTTTGTCGTGATTTGGCACTATATAAATTAAATTAATTAATTATTAGAATTAATAGTTTGTAAAAATGGATAATGTTCATTTGACGTCCTTGTTGGCAGGATGACTCGCCGAATCCAGAAGAACACTGGACCGGATTATCCAGTTTTAGCTTTGCTGAGTTTGAGGTTCTGTTAAAATGTTTCTGTGTAGGCTCTCAGTTGTCCAGGTGGTTTCCACAGTAGAGAAGCTTGAATCTTCGACTGGACTGGGTTGCTTGACGCGAGGATGATTCCCTTCAAATCGCAGAAGCTTCCTCAGCTAGAATTCTTGCTCTGGTGGTCTGACTTTTGTCTTGACTCTTGTCGAGAAGAATGAACCGAAGTCACAAAAGTTGGATTTTTAAACGTAACCAGACCCCTCCTACTGTGAGGCCGACTGCTAAGGCTAGTGACTAAACAATAACTCTAATTAGTTGTAAAACAGCTAACTGATCATCTGCAGAGGAATGGTCTATTTGAAGAGTTTCAGTCAGGTTTTAGAATTCATCATAGTATAGAAACAGCATTAGTGAAGGTTACAAATGATCTTCTTATGGCCTCAGACAGTGGACTCATCTCTGTGCTTGTTCTGTTAGACCTCAGTGCTGCTTTTGATACTGTTGACCATAAAATTTTATTACAGAGATTAGAGCATGCCATAGGTATTAAAGGCACTGCACTGCGGTGGTTTGAATCATATTTATCTAATAGATTACAATTTGTTCATGTAAATGGGGAATCTTCTTCACAGACTAAGGTTAATTATGGAGTTCCACAAGGTTCTGTGCTAGGACCAATTTTATTCACTTTATACATGCTTCCCTTAGGCAGTATTATTAGACGGCATTGCTTAAATTTTCATTGTTACGCAGATGATACCCAGCTTTATCTATCCATGAAGCCAGAGGGGACACACCAATTAGCTAAACTGCAGGATTGTCTTACAGACATAAAGACATGGATGACCTCTAATTTCCTGCTTTTAAACTCAGATAAAACTGAAGTTATTGTACTTGGCCCCACAAATCTTAGAAACATGGTGTCTAACCAGATCCTTACTCTGGATGGCATTACCCTGACCTCTAGTAATACTGTGAGAAATCTTGGAGTCATTTTTGATCAGGATATGTCATTCAAAGCGCATATTAAACAAATATGTAGGACTGCTTTTTTGCATTTACGCAATATCTCTAAAATTAGAAAGGTCTTGTCTCAGAGTGATGCTGAAAAACTAATTCATGCATTTATTTCCTCTAGGCTGGACTATTGTAATTCATTATTATCAGGTTGTCCTAAAAGTTCCCAGAAAAGCCTTCAGTTAATTCAAAATGCTGCAGCTAGAGTACTGACGGGGACTAGAAGGAGAGAGCATATCTCACCCATATTGGCCTCTCTTCATTGGCTTCCTGTTAATTCTAGAATAGAATTTAAAATTCTTCTTCTTACTTATAAGGTTTTGAATAATCAGGTCCCATCTTATCTTAGGGACCTCGTAGTACCATATCACCCCAATAGAGCGCTTCGCTCTCAGACTGCAGGCTTACTTGTAGTTCCTAGGGTTTGTAAGAGTAGAATGGGAGGCAGAGCCTTCAGCTTTCAGGCTCGTCTCCTGTGGAACCAGCTCCCAATTCGGATCAGGGAGACAGACACCCTCTCTACTTTTAAGATTAGGCTTAAAACTTTCCTTTTTGCTAAAGCTTATAGTTAGGGCTGGATCAGGTGACCCTGAACCATCCCTTAGTTATGCTGCTATAGACTTAGACTGCTGGGGGGTTCCCATGATGCAATGAGTGTTTCTTTCTTTCTTTCTCTTTTTGCTCTGTATGCACCACTCTGCATTTAATCATTAGTGATTGATCTCTGCTCTCTTCCACAGCATGTCTTTTTCCTGATTCTCTCCCCTCAGCCCCAACCAGTCCCAGCAGAAGACTGCCCCTCCCTGAGCCTGGTTCTGCTGGAGGTTTCTTCCTGTTAAAAGGGAGTTTTTCCTTCACACTGTCGCCAAGTGCTTGCTCACAGGGGGTCGTTTTTACGTAATTATTGTATGGCCTTGCCTTACAATATAAAGCGCCTTGGGGCAACTGTTTGTTGTGATTTGGTGCTATATAAATAAAATTGATTGATTGATTGATAATTAGAACCTATTGTGCTCTAGTTAGCACCCTCCTAATGACAGGGCAGCTGTGGCTCCCTTGACGACTCTGCTGATGACGTGAATGACTCATTACCATGAACAAAAGACTGAAACTGCTTTGACCTGAGTACCCCATTGTAAACAGGGGACAAAGCATGTCTCAGACCCCCTTCCCGGTTAAGGCTGGGTTTCAAACGTTTCACAAAGAATTCCTCCTTGACCCCTCTCTCCAACCATTTCTTCTCTCTGGCTAATATTTTAACTTCCTTGTCCTCAAACGTGTGGTTAGTGTCTTTAAGGTGGAGATGAACTGCAGACTGAGGTCCACTGGCGCCCTCTCTGCGGTGCTGGTATAGCCTTTTGTGTAAAGGTTGCTTAGTCTCACCTATGTAATGTTCGTTACAGTTTTCCTGACATCTGATAGAATACACTACATTGCTCTGTTTGTAACTAGGGATCTGTCCTTAGGGTGAACTAATTTCTGTCTCAAGGTGTTAACTGGTTTAAAGTAAACTGGGATGGTCCCTGGAGAAGAGGAGTGTCTCTCCCTTATTTAGCAGGAGTAGGGGAAAAACTACAGAGGATCTTCAGACAGCACAAAATCCCAGTTTACTTTACTTTTACACCTTGGTAATGAGTCATTCACATCATCAGGAGAGTCGTCAAGGGAGCCACAGCTGCCCTGTCATTAGGAGGGTGCTAACTAGAGCACAATAGGTGCTAATTAGAGCTATTGTTTAGTCACTAGCCTTAGCAGTCGGCCTCTCGGTAGGAGGGGTCTGGTTAGGTTTAAAACTCCAGCTTTTGTGACTTCGGTTCATTCTTCTCGACAAGAGTCAAGACAGAAGTCAGACCACCAGAGCAAGAATTTTAGCTGAGGAAGCTTCTGCGATTTGAAGCGAAACGTCCTCACGTCAAGCAACCCAGTCCAGTCGAAGATTCAAGCTTCTCTACTATGGTTCTGTTAAAATAAAAGTTTCTGAATGGTCGAGGCTCCTCTTATCTGGTAGATCTTTTCAAACCTTGTGGACGTTCCTGTTCTCTGAATGCAGGATTTACTGTATGTTATGAAAAAGAAGTCAGCAGGCCACCAGAATTTTTCAGGCATAATCCGCCCGCTGAGATGAGACAGCCTGGTTCTTCTGAGTCCTTCAGTTCTGGACTGATGTCTGGTCGCTCTAATGCAATAGTTTTAATGGGGACTCAGTAATTATTTAGATTTACTTTTTTCCCCTTTTTAAATTTTTTTATATCTTTTTTGTTTGAGGGTTTTTTTTTTGTTGTTATTAGTCAGTGTGACCAGAATCTGAACCGGGAACGTCTGTCTCAGTATGGTTCTGGTTCTGTTTGTCAGGTCTCGGCAGGGTGAGTCCGTCAAAGGCGTTGACAGCCAAAGAAGATGAGATCAACAATCAAGATGACGCCACAGAAGAGATCATGGACCGGCTGGTGATGTCCGTTACCCACAATCCCTCAGACAGAGCGTCCAGCCCAAAGACGCGTAAAAGGTCCCGCGTGAACAGGAAGTCCTGTGAGTACTCAGGCCCATGGGATTCATATATATATATATATATATATGTATATATATATATATATGTATATATATATATATATATATGTATATATGTGTGTGTGTATACGAGGGCTGTCAATAAAGTAACGGTCCTTTTTATTTTTTTTCAAAAACTATATGGATTTCATTCATGTTTTTACGTCAGACATGCTTGAACCCTCGTGCGCATGCGTGAGTTTTTCCACGCCTGTCGGTGACGTCATTCGCCTGTGAGCACTCCTTGTGGGAGGAGTCGTCCAGCCCCTCGTCGGAATTCCTTTGTCTGAGAAGTTGCTGAGAGACTGGCGCTTTGTTTGATCAAAATTTTTTCTAAACCTGTGAGACACATCGAAGTGGACACGGTTCGAAAAATTAAGCTGGTTTTCAGTGAAAATTTTAACGGCTGATGAGAGATTTTGAGGTGATTCTGTCGCTTTAAGGACTTCCCACGGTGCGAGACGTCGCTCAGCGCTCTCAGCCGCCGTCGTCAGCCTGTTCAAGCTGAAAACCTCCACATTTCAGGTTCTATTGATCCAGGACGTCGTGAGAGAACAGAGAAGTTTTCAGAAGAATATAT